>NC_091753.1:38496335-38543835 GCF_043380555.1 Nothobranchius furzeri | reverse complement strand
AGATGATTCAACAGTGCTATAATGCTAAATCTATTGAAAAACTAAATTCAGTGTTGAATAAAGAAGTAAAATATGTGTTAGACTGGGTAAAGCAAAACCAATTGGTCTTGAATGTTGCTAAGACTAACTCCATTGTGATTGCTTCTAAACATGTATTAAGAAGCAACCCAGCGTTAAAATTAACTATAGGAAATGAGTCAATTAAACAAGTACAGGAAATTCAACTTTTGGGTATTACTATAGACTATCAGCTGTCTTGGAAACAGCACCTAAATACTATTGCAAAGAACATGGGTGGTGTAATAGCTTCCACCAAAAGATGTGCACCATTTTTCAATCAGTCTGCTCTGAAACATCTTACACAAGCATTGCTATTATCACATTTGGATTATTGTTCTATAGTTTGGTCAAATGCAAATGTAGGAACAATTGAAAACTACAGAAAATCCGAAACAGAGCTGCATGATTAGTATTAAAAAAGGATAATAAAACAAATGTAAGAGATATGTACATGGAACTAAATTGGCTATTTGTATACAACCAACTATTATATTCACTGCTTATTTTTATTTGGAAGCTTAGGGAGACAAAGATGCCATCTCTTGAATTTAGTAAAGAAAAGCACTTGTATGACACAAGACATGCCTTAGAAGATAAATATACGTTACCAAAAGTAAGATCTGATGCTTTCAAACATACAGCAATGTATAGAGGGATGTACGAGTGGAATCGTCTCCCAAAAGAAATCTCACATATTAGGGGTAAAAACTAATTTAAAATTAGATTAAAAAACATTTTTGTTGTATGTAAAAAGAGAACTTTTTATTTTGATATTATTCATTTTATTTTACTATTATTATTTAAAGGGTTAATTATGTTATGAAAAATAAGTGTATAATATACTGGAAGCCTTGGGATGGTAAAATTATATCTGTTATGATAATCAATGTTGCTTTGGTGGGGTAGACTTGTTTCTGTATTTTTAGTGTTTTCATATTTAATTAATTAATTATTATTATTATTATTTTGTCTTTTTATCTATTTGATGTAAACATTGTTTATGAAGTTGTATAAATAGGTCCCCAGGAAGAATAGCAGCAGCTCGCTGCAGCTAATAGGGTTACTAAAATAATAAACAACAAACAACAATAATAAACAATTGACTTCAGGAAAACAATCATGTTTATTATGATAATGCATGTTTGTAATGCAGCACAAACAAAGATATTTGCTTTAATCTTATTGTTGAACTGGTTTTTGTTTAACAAATCCTTATTGAGGCTCCTGCATAAAGAGGTTTTATTGTTATTGCAACATCTTTGTGCTTTCCTGCCTCCGATTCATCAAATAAAACCTGGTTAACTACCTGCATAAACATGTTTGTGAGGCTCAGATTTATGGGCACCATCTGACTTCTTAATAAGCCCCAAAGGTGAAGAGTTGTCACTCGTTTGTCTCCAAGTGTCACTCATAACATCACGGCCTTATTACAGGCGAAAAGAAACTGTTAGTTAAGAAAAATGGAGTCACTAAAGTCAAATTATAAATAATTCTTCTGTGTTTGAATTCAATAGAAAATAAAAGAAAACAAACTGGTCCATCTGCTGTGCTGAATCTGTGTGGTGAAGCAGGTTAGAAACCGAAGAACGTGTCGTTGTCATGCAGCAGGACACTCAGACACTCGTCAGCTTATAGAAATTGGGACTTGTGGTTAATTAGCTAATAACTGTAATGAATAAGAGCTGACAGCAAGCAAGCATAGACCTGATTAACTCAGACATGTAACATAACAACACACTGAGATTCATGCTCACATAAACGAACAACCTCTGCAGGTCAGACGTTAAACTGAGACAGAGTTCAAGTATGGCACCAATTATAAAAAGAGAAAATGTAGGAGGGTGGAAAGTGTATTTATGAAAACCAATTAAATTTTATAAAAATGCAGAATATTACATGTTTTTGACATAAAATAAAATATATTCTCATTATTTTAAATAAAAAATGACACAGACACACAGTTAAAATAGATTTAAAGGCGTTACAAACTGTTAATGTGAGTGGAGCTGGTTTACTAAAAATTATTGTTTATCACATAAATGTAACTGATGAATTTTGGTTATTTTTTCTGAGTTAATGACGTTTTATGGTTTCATGCATTGGATTTAAATTTTGTGACACATGGTGCAAACATTATTTCTAACCTAATCACCGTTTATCACATGTGCTCCCTGACTGATTCACCACAGATGTTTTGCACCTACATTTGCTTCAGTTGCTCTTGATATCTCCTTCATCAAATAAACAACAGATTTTTTTAAGTTACATGTAACAAAGTCTGACATGGATCACTGCATAAAACGATGAATCCATGCCTGACCTGATGTAGTTAAGGCAGTAGTGTGCCTGACTGATTCTGTCCCCTGAGCTCATTCTCTAGACACAAAAATCCTACCAGCTTTCAGCAGATGATACGTTTTTAACTCTAAATGTGTCACAAACAGCTCAGCTTTTTGAAACTCAGCTTCTATTTGCTACACCAAGACTTTATGGAACTGGGTTGGTTTTCATTTGAATGCAACTCTGGTCCAGTGAGATGCTGTTTGGTTGGCGGCAAAGAACGAGGCACAATTGTTGAATTAGAGATAAAAAAATGTAAAATGTGTGTTATATGAAATGCTTTGGTGCATTTGGTCTCAGTCTTGAGTCAAATCTTTAAAACATTTAAATTCCAGAATGGTGTACACGCTAATAAAACGTGTGCATCAGCTGTTAGTGACGACGAGGATGTTTGTTCAGGGAGGATGAGAGGAGAAGCGGTTTTCTGGCTCTTGCTGAGGGAGGGAAGCAGTAATTGGAAAAGTCAGGGTGTTCCAGCTTCCTTTGGAGAAGAGAGCAGGAAGGACAGAGTCTCTCTGTGAGACGCGTTCAGCACCGTCAGCAGATCTGAGTCTTTCTAATGATCTAATGGAATAATCTCACCTCCACTCCACAGACAGGTTGACCCCTAGCTCTCCTATAACCACTGACATGATACACTTTGTCTGAGTAGCTTTGTGTGTGTTTTAGTGTGGTTAGTCATTAGGGATTCAACTTCCTCTTCCTCTGTAGCTCTCGTCAGCTCTGCTGTTTGATGCCGTGTACGCGGTGGTTACAGCGGTTCAGGAGTTGAACCGCAGCCAGAATGTTGGAGCCACTCAGCTCTCCTGCAAGTCCTCCAAGATCTGGGAGCATGGTACCAGCCTCATGAACTACCTCAGGATGGTAAGATCACCTGTGTTGTTGAAGCTTTAACTTGTGCTTATTTTGGTCTTTATGGTTGTTGGTTTATCTATAATTTAAGAAAGAATATTATGTTTTAAAGGTGTAGTTGACTGAATAAACATTTTTAATGATTATTTCTGATTATAATCTGTCACTCTAACCCCAAAATTCCACTACCTCTGCTCCGGCACGAACTCCGCAGCAAAATCGGTCCCGTTGTAGTCAATCAGAGCTGTTCCACTACTGCTGCTGTGCGGCGCAGTGCGCCACCCGCCGTTCTGCCATCCGGCAAAAATAGGATCGATTCTATTTTCGCCGTACGCCGGAGCACCTCCGCAGTCAATGGACAGAAATCACAACCGCCCAACAGGAAAGGGAGCAAGCACAACTTCCGTTATTTCACAATAAATCGATAAACAAAAAGCGTTTTTTGTTTCGTATGCAAAGGTTTAACAACTTTTAACAACTATCAATGGCGGCTGAACTTAAAATGCACAAAAATGAGCCATAAATACAGTTTCCACTATCAAAGTTGTCGCCCTTTGTTGATCCAAACACTGCTGATCTCTCAACACAAATGATGGGCACATTAAACAGTTCATTTCGATGCTTCTCCCACACAACGGGTGTTTGGATCTAACTTCCGCGTTTATTGCTCGGACTGTATCGCAAGATCTCGAAAATCCTGCGCATGCTTGTTTGCACACCTCAGGTCTCCGTACCGGAGCGGAGCCGTTGTAGAGCGGGTACCAGTAAAAATTGAGTTCGGAAGCGAGCGGCTGCGGAAGGCGGGGGCGGAGCGGAGCGGAGGTAGTGGAATTTTGGGGTAAGTTTTTCATGCAGGCTGAACATGAAAACTACCTCCTACACCTATCTACTGCATCAGCTTTGGATGGAAAACAGACAGTGAAATGCTAGGATTTAAAAATCCTCACACTGTGATGTCACACTGTGAATCTGCATTCATGGTGTTGCCCATCTTTGTTTGCTTGCCCACAGGAAGGCTTTTTATTATTATTGTAGCGAGAAGAGAGAGCGGAGAGTGTGTTGGTGATAGTGACTTTGACATTCTGTTAGCCAATCAGAAGTGAGGTGTGTTCATATCATTATTAATAATGAGTACTCGTGCTGTTTTCAACCCACCTCTGCACCAGCAAACTTCTGCACCTCAGAACCAGAGATTTTTGTTTTCATGACACATAAGGATTTATGCTAGAGAGCACTGCAACTGTACTGAATAAACGCGTAAGCCACACCTTTAATAGTAAAATATTTGTATTGTGAGAAGAAAACCCAAAAAATACATTTGAATGTGATTTTTATGTTGAAGTTTTCATGCTTTTTAATATCAACATTTATGTCAAAGAAATTATTGATTCCTTTTGTGATTTAATGCTTCCACAAACATCTTCCTATTTTTAGCTTGATTTTCAAGTATTATTAAAGCTTTCATTAGAAGTAAAATTGTTTGAAATAAACTGGTTTTAGACTCAAACGAGTCTTCACGTGATCCACAGGTTCTGTTAGATTTAGAAAAAAAGACATAGATTCATTATTTTGTGTTTTTTTCATGTTAAACTTCATTATGTCAGTGTGATAAAGTCTTCAGTTTTGTCTCTCTCTATTTGCTGATTGCTGTTTTATGGCCTCAATATTTCCACTGACAGCAGATAACGTCTCTGCTTCCATCTCAGTGGAAGATTGTACTCCCTCTTCACTCCGTCAGTTTATCTTGTCTCTACATTAAACTGAGATAAAGACGAGCTGTCAGACGATAAAAAGTGATTTCTTGTTGCAGACTAATATTGATCAAAATACATGAACGAGACTCTTATTTTATAATAATCTGTAATACTCAGAGAAACAAGAGCAGTAATTGTTTTCTTTTTGCTGTTAAGGTGTTTAAACTCTTTATCAAATTAAACTGTATTATTTATTTTTAAAGACTGATCAGAGGAGCCTTGGGTCACATGACCCTGCTGGGATGGAAGCAAGCGGAATGTTACAAGTGAATATTTTACCTTTCTACTTTTTTTCTGTGTTGGATAGGTAGAGTTGGACGGTCTAACGGGCCACATTGAGTTCAACAGCAAAGGTCAAAGGTCTAACTATGCCCTGAGGATCATGCAGAACAGCAGAGACGGTCTGAGGCAGGTAAAGTAACTCTGAGTTCTAAACACAGAAGGCTTCAGTCCTCACAGCAGCGTTTAGTCACAGCTGGAAGAGTTCTGATTCAGTTGGTTTTGTGTTTCTGAGGAAACCAGCTCAGAGTGTTTAACGTCTCCATAGACACTCGGTGGTTTTAACATCTAAGTGTTCCTGATCTGACTCGGTCCTCCTCCCAACTGGAAACTACTTTGGGCCAATGTAGCAGTTTTCTTTATGGCAGTGGGCCCAGTTAGCTGCATCGTACCACAGGGAGCTGTGATCGCACACATCAGCTGCTTTTTCTTGGTGCAAACTATCTCCATTATCTAACAGGCAGAAGAGCTGATGCACCAGAAGAAGGGTTTAAAAATTTAAAAGGGCTCTCTTGAGGGTGAAAGAAACTTGCTTTACTGGGAAAATAACTTTAAAGAAAATTTTGATTTAGAACTGCAATTCTTTCATTTTCTTTGGTTTAACAGATTTCTGTGAAATATCAGGCTGACTTGTTATTTACTGTAAATATTCTGCATAAATCACCAGAATTATCAGCACATTTACTCTGAATCTCCTCCTAAAAACAAGTCTGTGAAGGTAAATCATGTTTAAATCGGAGAGATTCTGGCATAAAGCAGTTTCTTATGCATTCAGTAAATTTACAGTGATAACTGAGTAGAAATAGTCGGCAATAAAACATTAGTGACAAAAAGCTTTGAGGAGCTGAGAGATTTATCTGATCCAGACTGTAGAGCTGTTTTCATGCTGTGTGCTGCTATTTGGGCTTATTTGTGTTGGTTTGTGCTTTTGACATGAAGTAGTGGCCATCTTTTTAGTCGAAGACAAAAACATTGCTTTAAATCTCCAGCTGGTGATGGAAAATATGTTGAAAAGCGAGGACTCTTCCATCCATCAAGCTCATCTTAAAATACCTCAGTGGAGCCAGAATGCCACCAGCGGTAGAAATCTCTGTTGGGTGTGAGAAATGAGAGAAGGGAGAGGAGAATCTAGAGGTAAACATCAGCACAATGTGACATCAGTGTTGAATAGGTGAGTGATGGGAAACATGTTGTGATAAAGAACGTTTCTGTGGACGGGTCGGCTTTCATGGAGATGCCTGGATTTTAGAATATGGATGAAGACTCTTTCATCTGAGTCAGGACCAGTTTCATGTCCTCTGATGCGATGGGACACATATCAGAACATGTTCCTGGAATATTTAGAAAAATGTACGCAACAAGTTGGAACATGTGTTCATGAATGAATGAATGAATGAATTTATTTCTGCAGATAGAATGAATCCTTTCAGCTTTAGGACTCTGAGCAGTTTTCACACACCTCCACTTCTGGGTTGGGTGGTGCTAATTAAATGTCAGAAGTTTACTCTTCTTTTCCCCTCATCCTCATAAAAGTATCAGGATAAAAAGAAGCTGAGAAATTCTGCAGCAGTTTGTTAGAGATGTTACTGTGATTGAGTTTGTTAGCAGGAAGCAGCTCCTCCTGCTTCCTTTACTTTTCGGCAGACAGGGAGGTTGTTTTTCACTTCGCTCCTCGTCTCATCAACACGCTCAGATGTGTTTGATATTAAAATCATCACAATCAGGAGCCTCGTTTGTTATTCTCAACATGCTATAAAAATGAAACAGGATCATTTCCATATTGTACTTTCTGCATCCTGTCCTGCTCCCCTGATGCTCCCCTGAACCCCCTCATTCTCATCTCCAGCTGAAAACATCCTGCTGGGAGGTTCACGTGTAAACAGCAACTGGAGCAGAAGTTAGGAAGTTCACACATTCTGCTCCAAATCTCAGGTGTGTGGTGACAGCAGCATGAATGACCATGGCTGCAGCTCTCAGCTACATTTCTCTGTCGCTCTGACTTTCTGTCTGTGCAGCATTTTGTACAGCTTGGAGGATTTCATCCATCTACAACAAAGTGTCTCCACCCACTACAGCAGAGAGCTGATGTGTTTTCTCATCTGCAGCATCTATAGTGTCTGTTATTGTGTTAGAACCACTAACAAGATAAGGATGGTTTAATAGGATGGAGAGAAATGTTCTAAAAATCTCACCCTTTCATTTAGATGATGTCATATTAAAGGAAACCAAGTCCGTCAGTGACCCCGTCCTTTATCAACATTTTCTGTCTCTCCTCACATCTCCTCTTCATTCTGGCATCGAGCCAGTCGAGCAGACGGAGGGCAGGCCCGGTGTGATGCTTTCTACCAGAGATGTTGTAAAGCAGGACCGCCAGTTATGGTGGTGGAAAGAAATGAGGTGTTAGATGGGGACAGAGGGGGGTGTTGTTTGCTTTCACAGAACACTTCCCACATGCTGTAGCAGTCAGATTGCGTGTGTGTGTGTGTGTTTGTGTGTGTGTGTGTGTGTGTGTGTGTGTGTGTGTGTGTGTGTGTGTGTGTGTGCGTGCGTGCGTTCATGCGTGTCCATCAAACAAAATATTTTTCATCATCAGCCGTCCATCACTAATTCACCTTACAGAACAATAAATCATGCTGTAAACAATCCTTCATCACCATTCTGGTACCCGACTTCCTCTTCATCTCCTCTCTCAGCATCACCTATCATCCAATCCTGTTCAGCATCACCTCATATGTGATCATCAGCTCTTCAGGGCTCATCACTCTACGGCCCACTGCTACAGAGACAATTTCTCTGCCAGATGTTTTCAGACATCACAGCTGATTTTTTACAGCTCTGACAGCTCTCAGGTTCTCTGTTTCTGCTTGTCTTCTGTCAGAGTCCTGCCTTGCTTTATAACTTAACCAGTAAAATGTTCTTTGGTGTCTTTCATTGGATAAGTTTCATTCGTGTGTAGAATAATTATCGTTTAACAGTAAATTCATGTGATTCATTCATTCATTTTGCATCACATTATGTGTACAAAAGGGCAGCAGCAGTCAGGACAGTCAGGTGTGTGTGTGTGTGTGTGTGTGTGTGTGTGTGTGTGTGTGTGTGTGTGTGTGTGTGTGTGTGTGTGTGTGTGTGTGTGTGTGTGTGTGTGTGTGTGTGTGTGTGTGTGTGTGTGTGTGTGTGTGTGTGCGTGTGTGTGTTGCAGCAGCCCTGTTACGTCCCTGACAGGAGATGTTAAAATGTTGAAGGAGGGGGGTAACATAAGAAATATGACAGTGGAGTTTAAAATGGTTTTATTTGTAGTAAAAGGTTCTAAAAACAAGCAAACAGATGGCGAGCATTATGAAGATAATGCACAGCTAACAAAAACTCCCAAAAAGGTTAACATTACACAAATTACCAACTATAAAAACACCTGGTAAAATCTTATATTAAAAGCTTTACCGAACCGAAGGTGTTTAAAACTGGAGTCAATAATATTGCAACAAACCAAGTTAACCTTTTTAATCACACAAAAAGATCCCTCTGGTTCACTCAGAGTTTGCACTATAAAAGTAAAAACTCATCCAAACAAAGGGGTTAAACCAAAACGAGGCCTGGAGGCAACAACAGTAACAGTTCTGCTCAGCCCGAGGCGCTGTACTAATCAGTACTGGTTCTGGTGTTTGTTCTGGTTATTATAGAAATGAGTTGGTTGTGTTTTAGAATCCCATTCTCTGAACCCAACTCTCCCATTGGCTGTATTCATAATTATCAACCAGATGGTAAACTGCCCTGAACAGTAAATCTGCCCCCTGGTCTCCTAACGTTTATGTTTGTGTCCCTGTTTGTGTTTGGTTCTGATTCTGAGGTTATGGTTGGTGGAAAATGCACTCTGGGTTACAAGTTCCTGCCTCTTTGCTCTTTATGGACAACATCTGTAACAGCTGGTTTACCCTGAGGAGAATGAATGGATACCAGAGGCAGTCAGTCACAGCTGGTACCTTCCTCGGCTGCAGAAAGACGCCTTTTGCAGCAGATGGAATATTTTTTCAGACATTTTTGATAGATGCTGCAGGGAAGAGAGGATTTTCTCCTTCACACATGAAACACATCCAGTTTTGCTGCTGACAACCATTCAAGTAACTCAAATGTTGCTTGAGGAAATATAGTTGTGGAAAATGTAATGATCAGTTCTCAAACTACTTCTGGAGTGGAGTAAAACATTTCCAGTAAAATCACAGATATTGTTTCTCTCTGTCAGCACTGATTGGGACTCAGAAAAGACTTCCTGTCCGATCAAATTATTCTGTTGTTTAAATAAAAATCCAAAGCCAAAATTTCAGTCATTATCTGACACCTGGAAACAAACTTAATGCACCAAATCTGCATGAAATTCTGCAGCTGGATCACAAAATGACATATTTGCCCATTTTTGGCAGGTGAATTAAATTTCCCAGCTGTTCCTGTGATGACGGCCCGTGGGCCAGCAATGATGCTGAAGTTGGCCCGGTTCTGTTTGTGCCGTGGCCAAAGCCCTGCCAGCACCTGTAACCAACAACAGTCAGAAGAGGAGGTGACAGCAGGAGGAGGGAGAACTAATGTGGGACGAGACACGAGGAAGACAGAGACAGAAAAGGACACAATAGAAATGCACAGAGCAAAATAAAAGCTTTAATATTAAAAACAGTAAAAGTGAATTACCAGATAAAATAACACGTCTGATTTTAAACCTGCTGTTTAATCGGTCACCAGGAATATAAAAGGGAACCACAGAGACCTTCAGCTGTTTCTAGGAGGACTTTATCATTATATTATTTTTAGAGCTGACTGTAATCCTCTGGATCCTGTCTCGTGTCTTTTCATGAGACTGTGAGCTCGATAAAAGATCCTAACAGAACCAGTTTGGTCCCGGAGTGACTCTGTAAGCCGGACTCTTTCTGGAGATAAACAGCTGGTTTCAGAGAGACCAGATGTTTGTAGGAACACAGAGTCCCTCTCTCCACAAACATCAATAACAAGAAGCTGCATTCACTCATTGTTGCTGTTTGAATGAATGAATGAATGAATGAATGAATGAATGAATGAATGCGTGAATGAACGAACAAACAAACGAACAATCAAACAAACAAACAAATAAACAATCTAACTTAGCCATTGTGTTCATCCTAACCCCTTCTTTCCACTGGAGCCGTCAGCAGCACGTTTAGAAATTTTCCTAGGTGCACGTTTCGGAAATTTTGGGCCGTGCGGAGGCGCGGTGGAGGGGCGTGGTTGTTAAAATGACGCAATTTCGCCGCGCTGAGCCGTGTGGACCTCGCGGACGCGTCAAGCATAAACCAATCTATGGCAAGCCAATACGCCACTTTCCCAACCTGTCTAGTTAAGAGATGGCGAAAAAAACGACGTTTGATGTGTCAAGACGTCGTAAAATACGGTGAAAACTCTCCCAGAACGCCGTATTTGATGCTGATCTTAACGGTCCCGTAGAACGCCCGTAAAAAAACAACGTTTTTTCCGGACATTGAACGCCGTTTTTTTACGTCACCCTAATCCCAGACGTGTTCCCTGTGTGGGTGGCATAAAAAACGGCGTTCGGTACGGAATTTGAACGCCGCTTATGTCGCCGCTCTGTGACATAAAACAACATTTTTAATGCCACTTTGTGACAGTTTTCACACGTTTAAAATTCAGCTTTCCTCTCATTTATGCAGAGCCCTCCCCATGGGTTTCTCATCCATCTCATCTCATCCAATTCATCCCAGATTCGCCGGGCTGTCGGGCTGTGCAGACTACTGTTTTCTAATACAACTCTGCTCTTTTCACTGCATTTTACGACGTCTTGACACATCAAACGGCGTTTTTTTCACCATCTCTTAACTAGACGGGTTGGGAAAGTGGCGTATTGTGGCAGTTTTGGCTTGCCATACAAACCTTTACTGCAGCAGCACGTCTTGCTCGCATAAGCTGCTGCTTGGCCCTTCCCACGAGACGCGAAGTGACTTCGTCAGTAAACACAACAACAAGCAGGAGAAGACTACAACATAGCTCCAAAAGGTTTGTGTTTTATGTTCTGTCCGTTTTATAATTGCCAATACGGACCTGAAAAACAAAGGAGACCGCTAGCTAGGTGATAACTTCTCACGGGGCCGCACATTTTTAAAAGTAAAGCAACCAGAAGGCAGTACGTTTCTTTATTCTGAAAATCTCGGGAGCTTCTCTCCATTTCCTCGTCCGATTTCCTGTCTTTCCTTCCCCAAAAATGTCGAACTTGACCCGTTTCAGAGGCGTCGCGAGTAGAAAATAGAGCCGGCGCGTAAAGGCAGCGACATGCTGCTCCTGAGATGCGGCCGACTCGTGCTGCTGACGGCTCCTGTGGAAAGAAGGGGTAACACCCATGGTTATGTTCTAACTGGATGTGTGTATCAGACCCAGTAATGGTGCTGTTCCTCCGTCTGCCTGCTGGTCGGCTCAGATCATCATCATCAACTTTCTGATGCTTCTGGCTCAGATGGAAGAGAGCTTGTCTGACTGCCGGAAGGTTGGTAGTTTGATTCTTGCACTACCATATCATATCAAAGTTCCCTTGAGCAAAACACTGCTTGTGTGTGAGAGTGTGTGTTAGAAGAAAGTCCCTCTAGATCAGGGGTGTCAAACTCACACGGGGCCGAAATGAAACTCTGGGATGGAGTCGAGGGCCAAACTTAATATTTTTGAAAAAGTGGCGGCAAATTTGCACATTTTCTTTATCAATATATATGCAATTTTGAACCTTTAAATTTGAAAACAAACATATTTCTGCATTAACACTGAATGTGGAATAACCAAATTACACACGAGCAAGTCAGTTTTAAATAAAAGGCATCAGTGGTATTCATTACTTGTGGTATAATCAGCATTTTAAAAATCTATTCAGGATTTATGTTTTCTTGTTTATTCATTTTTCTTATTTTTATTCTCCTTTTTTTTTCTCCTGTAAAAAGTGTCATCGCTACTGTGACATCTAGCTTTCCCCACTGAGGAACAATAAAGGGATTTTCTATTCTATTCATCTATCTGCAGCCTTTCCACTTCCTGTTTACTGTAGGTTAAATCTTTTCTCACGTGCCAACAACAAAATAAAAATATAATTTTATCTTAAATGAAAATGCAACATCTCACCTGTTAACTTTCATGTTTTGGAGCAGAAAAAGAGCATAAAACCAACATATTTAAAGCTCAGTTTGCTCCACTGGTTTACTGTGATGCTCACCTGTTCCATCCAGATACCTGCACATAGGCGTCATTTTAACCGGGGACGCCGGGGACATGTCCCCGGCAAAATTTGTGATTGGCAGCTGTGTCCCCCCCACTTTCAAAAAAGCCTGCTGATGAGGATTTTTGTTTTACCAGCTCAGATCTTATACCAGGGGTCGGCAACCTGTTCCCATCAAAGAGCCATTATTACCCGTTTCCCACAGTAAAGAAAACACTGGGAGCCGCATCGTTGTGGGCGGGGCCTACCCTCAGACAGCAGAGAGCTGCTCACAACCAGGTGACAGCAGCCGGTACCGGTCGCTCGCATGGGCGTCGCACCCATGGGGGATTCAACACCCACACTTTTCCAGCTGTTTTGCTCACCTCCACACCAGTCTGGTTTCTTTATGTCGCACTCACTCTGTTTGCCTCATCTCCTTCTTCACCTCCCGCTTCTGACAGCCGATGTCGGGTTTCCAGGAGAGCAGGAGAGGGAGGAACGGAAGAGCTCGACTGAATTCATAATTTTACATCTTGACATTAGCTGTACAAAGTCTGAGTTTGATAACGTGAAGAACAACAATTTGCAGAGGTTTATAACAGGCGCGGTGCCAGGTTTTCATTTTTGGGTGGGCCACGGTAATTTTGGACGGACCTTAATAAGCAGTGACTTAAGTGAAGCAGGCAGGTCGCGCTAGAAAATTTAGTTTAAAAAGACGTCATAAATGTTTTCCCCCGTTATTTTTATTTCTAAAATATGAAGTAAAAACTCCCAATTTAATTTTCATTCATTTGTCATTAATATGTAGTCTACACCCGTGCGTTAAGTGGACCATCTTCCAGTAAAAGCAAAGCATCCAGCCCACCTCTCCAAAGGCGTAAAATGTGCATCAGCCGCTAGTTAGGCGCGCCGCGCGCACCATCAGCTGATCAGCCCAGACAAGAGCAGAGCAACTAGAGAAAGAATAGAGGATAATTATGTCTGGATGTGGATGGAGATTACATTTTACAGCAGCCTGATCATCATTTAAATACGTAAACCATCACCTGTCTTCTAGTCCATGCTATCAGCATTATTTTAATTGGTGTGTGTGTGTGTGTGTGTGTGTGTGTGTGTGTGTGTGTGTGTGTGTGTGTGTGTGTGTGTTTTCCACTTCAAACACTGGTCTAACCACCCAGACCAGCGTGTCCAGTAACACATTAATGTTACAATTAAACAGTTTCCCTTCATGTAGGCTAGGAACGTTTCACCTGCCGTGGCCCGACCGCTTCTGCTCCACGTAAACTTTGTGCATGATCAAATGTCTCTACAGGTGCTTTCTGAGCTGCCTCAGACTGTATGCGTCATGCGTGTCCATATTAGAGACGGGAACAAGCGCTGTTCAGCCAAAGTTTCATAATTTCATAAAAAGAACATTTTTCCAAGTGACACGTCCCTCAGAGAGACCGGGTTTCCAGACCGCTTCAGTGGGAGGAAATCTTATCGCATCGCCGTGGTTCTGCGCTGCGCTGCAAACCCCTCTACAGATCTTCAGCTCACTGTTCACCGTGTTCTCTCCGAGCCGCGCTGAACACAGTGTCCAGTATAAAGCTCTGATGTTCTGATGGGAATCAAGTTACCTCTACGATGTGCGTATTAAAATGTCAGCTCATCCATGCGCATCAGTGTGCGTCGGGGTAATTCTTTCAAAACAACCAGCATCCTTGTAGCCTGGCAAGCCAGACTAAATACAGGTGCTGGCCAGTAAATTAGAATATCATCAAAAGGTTGAAAATATTTCAGTAATTCCATTCAAAACGTGAAACTTGTACATTATATTCATGCAATGCACACAGACCAATGTATTTCCGATGTTTATTACATTTAAATTTGATATTTATAGGTGACAACCAATGAAAACATCAAATCTGGTATCTCAGAAAATTAGAATATTCTAAAGGCCAATGAAAAAATGTTTGTTTCTCTAATGTTGGCCAACTGAAAAGAATGAACATGAAAAGAATGTGCATGTATAGCACTCAATACTTAGTCGGGGCTCCTTTTGCCTCAATAACTGCAGTAATGCGGCGTGGCATGGACTCGATCAGTCTGTGGCACTGCTCAGGTGTTATGAGAGCCCAGGCTGCTCTGATAGTCGTCTTCAGCTCCTCTGCATTGTTGGGTCTAGCGTATTGCATCCTCCGCTTCACAATACCCCATAGATTTTCTATGGGATTAAGGTCAGGCGAGTTTGCTGGCCAATCAAGGACAGGGATACCATGGTCCTTGAACCAGGTGCTGGTGGTTTTGGCACTGTGTGCAGGTGCCAAGTCCTGTTGAAAGGTGAAGTCTGCATCCCCATAAAGTTGGTCAGCAGCAGGAAGCATGAAGTGCTCTAAAACTTCCTGGTAGACGCTGCATTGACCCTGGACCTCAGGAAACAGAGTGGGCCAACACCGGCAGATGACATGGCACCCCACACCATCACTGACGGTGGAAACTTTACACTGGACCTCATGCAACGTGGATTCTGTGCTTCTCCGCTCTTCCTCCAGACTCTGGGTCCTTGATTTCCAAAGGAAATGCAGAACTTGCTTTCATCAGAAAACATAACTTTGGACCACTCAGCATCAGTCCAGTCCTTTTTGTCCTTGGCCCAGGCGAGACGCTTCTTGCGCTGTTTCTTGTTCAAGAGTGGCTTGACACACGGAATGCGACACCTGAATCCCATGTCTTTCATGAGTCTCCTCGTGGTGGTTCTTGAAGCGCTGACTCCAGCTGCAGTCCACTCTTTGTGGATCTCCCCCACATTTTTGAATGGGTTTGTCGTCACAATTCTCTGCAGGGTGCGGTTATCCCTAGAGCTTGTACACTTTTTTCTACCACATTTTTTCCGTCCCTTCGCCTGTCTGTTAATGTGCTTGGACACAGAGCTCTGCGAACAGCCAGCTTCTTTAGCAATCACCTTTTGTGTCTTGCCCTCCTTGTGCAAGGTGTCAATGATTGTCTTTTGGACAGCTGTTAAGTCAGAAGTCTTCCCCATGATTGTGGTGCCTTCAAAACAAGACTGAGGGACCTTTTAAAGGCCTTTGCAGGTGTTTTGAGTAAATCAGCTGATTAGAGTGGCAGCAGGTGTCTTCTATATTCAGCCTTTTCAGAATATTCTAATTTTTTGAGATACCAAATTTGGAGTTTTCATTAGTTGTCACTTATGAATATCAAATTTAAATGTAATGAACATTGGAAATACATTGGTCTGTGTGCATTGCATGAATATAATGTACATGTTTCACATTTTGAATGGAATTACTGAAATATTTTCAACCTTTTGATGATATTCTAATTTACTGGCCAGCACCTGTAAATGTATTATTTAGTCTGGCCATGCTCCATTGACGGTTCTCGGTTGTGGGGCGGGTTCTACCGTTGTCTTTCAAATGATCTCCGCATTCCACTGGACAATCAATGTGACATACTCTTGTTTCGCTCTGTTGCATCATCCCACCCACCAGGCATATAGAGTGCCCTGATTGGCTCACAAAGCGGATAAAGCTCTGTGATTTGTTCACTAAGCAGATAGAGCACTATGATTGGCCCACCATTATGGACCAATCACAGCTCTTTATGTGTTTGAAACCCCTCTAGAGAGCTGTGATTGGCTAGCCAGAGTCCTGGTAGGAGCTGAGGAAGTTCCAATGGAGCATGCCTAGACCAAACTTTGCAAAGCAAGAATTTGGTCTAGTTCACTAGGCTAGCATCCTTGAGTTTATCTGTCAAAATAAACAGTCAAATGGAAATATCTGTAAGCTGCTATTTAACTGTTTTGCCTTCTTGTGAAGATTGTTGCAAAGAGAAACAACTAAACTTGATTAACCCCAGAGCCACGCGCACTGCGCTGTACTGACTGTAGAATGAGGGGAAACGATTTAATCGGATCCTTTTCTTTTCAACATGGTTTAATGTAAAGTTTCATTCAGTACAAACTTTAGTCGCACCAATCTAACAAGACAGAGCCTGGATTTGTATTCTGAACAGTTTAAAAATGTTTAAAACGGAGACATGCATGACGCGTCTAAAATTCGCACCTGCTCCGCTATTATGGAAATTAAACTAACAAGATGAATAACATGAACTTATTTTAGGCACAGACAACATCCTCCACACTTTTGAAAATCTTGCAACGTGCCTGGTCGCTCATGTACGTCAAAGTTATCTTTCATAAGACGATAATCAATAAAACGATTTATATAACATGGATCCAGAAGTTGTAGCCCGTCTCTGCCTACAATATTTTGATATTTTTCACCCTGTTGGTGGTTTTACTGAGCAGGTGCCACTTTTGTCATACGTTTCTTTTAAAAACATGTTTAGACTGTTCAGAATACAAATCCAGGCTCTCAGAACCAGAGCGCATGTGAGAAGGTTCCTCCCACTGAAGCGAGTGTTTTCCAAACCCTGTCTCTCAGAGACTTGTCACTTAGAAAATGTTCCCTGATTATGAAACTTTGGCTGAATAGCGCTTGTTCCTGTCTCCAATGTGGCGACGCATCCAGGAGCCGTCTGAGGAGAATCCCAGAATCTGACATCCTCCAGCTCAGGAAGCGCATATGATTACGCACAAGCGTGACGCATCAACCCGGTCTCACAGTCAGACCGGGTTGGACCTGTTCAGGTATACGCAGACAATCTTTACATTTAGAATTAGCTTACAGATGTAAAATTAATGCAGTAAAATATAAAGCATTTCATTTAAATATCCATTCATTATTTTACAAGCACAGAGAGCCGCATCAGATGGATGGAAGAGCCGCATGTGGCTCCAGAGCCGCCGACCCCTGTGCTAGCCTACTTTATTGTCCCCAGCAATTTTTAAACCCCACTCAAGTGTATGGTTATTGTCCCCAGCAATTCTGAAAACAAACTGATGCCCTTGTACCTGCATCATGGGGTTGATCTGAGCTGAGGAGGAGACTCCTGTTGTTTTGTTCATCTTCATCATAATAATGACAACATTAGAGGACAACAGGTGCTCACATAAGTTTGTGCTGCTGAACATGTCTGAGCAGCTTGAACACGTTGTTGTGTGTCAGGGAGGAAACACAACGACTGCAACCACAGAGTCATGCTGGTTTTTTGCGTGTCGCTGCTCTCTGGAGTTATATCAGCTCTGTCTGGGCGTTAGTTGGAAAACTTTCTCTTTCAGTCGTGAACACATTACTGAGCGGCTAGAATCTCCGTTTCTGGGCTTGAACGTCAGAAAATAGCTGCGTGAACTCGGCGCTGAGTGAGAGGAGTGTTTCGTTTGTCTGAGACAGCGGAGCTGCAGACAACGGCAGCAGGCGCTTGAAAAAACACAAAGGAGGGGGCGCGTCGGCTCCGTGCTGACGCCGCAAAGCATCATGGGAGTTGAAGTCTTTGCGGTAAAATCGGCCAGCGGGCCAGTTTTAATATATTTTTGATATTTATCTCGCAGGCCACATAAAAATACTCCGCGGGCCGCATCTGGCCCGCGGGCCTTGTGTCTGACACATGTGCTCTAGATTATGAAGTTGTGTGATTTTATAAAACTACAGATTTGAGCTGGTTAACCAGAGACTCTTTCTCTAAACCAAACCCTCTGCAGTAAACTGTGGTGGTTCACAATAAACTAACAACAGTCAGTCCTCTCAGCAGTCTGATGGACTCTGAGGACGAACCCTCAGGTTCTGGTTCAGGTTCTCAGAGATCCTCTAGAGGAAGCTGCAGAAATAATCAGAGTTTAGATGAGCAGCGCTGTGGTTCTGGTCTGCTCTATGTTTGAGATTTCAAAAGAGGGTGCAATTAAGCTCTTGTGTTTCCATCTTTGCAGGTTTTATATGTTTTAATGAGGTAAATATGGTTTAATTGTTTGTTCCTACTGCTCTATATATCTGTCTTACTGCTCTATATAGCTGTCTGCTGCAGACGAGTGGTGAGCTGAAAACCCTCTTTACCACTTCCTGGTGAGAAGAGAGGCTTTAATTAAGTTGATTAATGGAGGCACTTTATCACTCCTCTGACACGAGAGAGAGGGGGGGGGGGGTGTCTCTGTGGCCCCTGTTGCCTGGGAGATACGTCATCAGGAGCCGCCAAGACGTGTTCCAATCGGTTCCAATGTTCATGTTCTACCGAGGTGTGTGTTCTCCGTTTGTTAGCCCGTTTAGCTAGCTGAGCAAGGATACACGGGAGGTGTCTTGTAGCCTAGCCTTGGTCAAAAATTACCCACAGTACACCTCAGTATTTTCAAAAAGATAGCGGATCAGAAGCCGGTGTTGGCAAAACGTCCCACCCGTAGGGTAATTTTATGGTGTTTTACATGACACAAACCCTAACCCTAACCATAACCCTAACCCTAACCCAAAAAATCAAGTATCAACGTCAATAAAAAGTTCTAATACTTACTACTTATCTATTTTCCTGCAAATATGACAGCGGAGTAGCATTCACTTTATGCGCGCACATGCTCAGTAACAACGGGTAGGACGGTTTACGGGGTAGGAGAAATTCCCAGAACACCGGCAGCTACTTTGGGGACAATTTTCAAATTTAAATGTAAGTCAGCTAATTTAAAATGTTTTTTTTGGATCCAAAGAAGTTATCTATTGTTGGTCAGTTGCTTAGTAGTTACAGCTTTGGTGGCTAGCGGGTAGTAACTCACTTATATTTTTAATTTAATAAACATATACACAATTTAAAAAGTAAAAGTCTTGTTATACATTCATATTGAAACTAATACATATAAAATATAACGATATCTCCTGTGTCACGTGACGTTACGTGACTGCCGTGGAAGCCGCGGTCACGTGATGCAAAGTCTGTTCCATTTAACCGTTTTCTTTGACCAAGGAAGGACAGTGTCCCTGTAAGCAGGGCGTCTGGCCTCGTAAGACATTGCCTCGCAAGGCCAGGTGCCTTGACATTGAGAAACACCCAGAGAGACTGTAGTTGTTCATGGCTGCAACTCAGGAAGTGGTTTATAGAAAGGTTATATCAGGACACACGGACCTAAAGTGGAACAGGTCAAAGGTCAGCTGCAGCATGATTTAAAACAAATTGTTCTCATTATTGAGTCCATGAGTGTTTTGTGATTTTTGCACAAGGAGACATTTGGCTCTGAATGTCTGATGTCATGTTTTTAGTGATGCTATCAAACATTAAAATGAATTAAAATTTCAGAGGAAGAGGTCAAAGGTTGCCAGGAGAAGGAGACGTTCTTTAGTGAGGATCTGATCTGATCTCTGAATTGTGTGTACTGAAACTCTAATTTCCCTCTGGCAAGGGCGTCAGTTTGTTTTCAGAATTGCTGGGGACAATAACCATACACTTGAGTGGGGTTTAAAAATTGCTGGGGACAATATAGGCTAGCACAGGGGTCGGCGGCTCTGTAGCCGCATGCGGCTCTTCCATCCATCTGATGCTCTGTGCTTGTAAAATAATGAATGGATATTTAAATAAAATGCTTTATATTTTACTGCATTAATTTTACATCTGTATGCTAATTCTAAATGTGAAGATTGTCTGCGTAAACCTGAACAGGTCCAACCCGGTCTTACTGTGAGAACGGGTTGACGCGTCACGCTTGTGCGTAATTAAATGCGCTTCCTGAGCTGGAGGATGTCAGATTCTGGGATTCTCCTCAGACGGCTCCTGGATGCGTCGCCACATTGGAGACAGGAACAAGCACTATTCAGCCAAAGTTTCATAATCAGGGAACATTTTCTAAGTGACAAGTCTCTGAGAGACAGGGTTTGGAAAACACTCGCTTCAGTGGGAGGAACCTTCTCACATGCGTTCTGGTTCTGAGAGCCTGGATTTGTATTCTGAACAGTCTAAACATGTTTTAAAAAGAAACGTATGACAAAAGTGGCACCTGCTCAGTAAAACCACCAACAGGGTGAAAAATATCAAAATATTGTAGACAGAGACGGGCTACAACTTCTGGATCCACTTTATATAAATCGTTTTATTGAATATCTTCTTATGAAAGATAACTTTGACGTACACGAGCGACCAGGCGCGTTGCAAGATTTTCAAAAGTGTGGGAGATGTTGTCTGTGCCTAAAATAATTTGATGTTATACACCTTGTTAGTTTAATTTCCATAATAGCGGAGCAGGTGCGAATTTTAGACGCGTCACGCATGTCTCCGTTTTCAACATGTTTAAACTGTTCAGAATACAAATCCAGGCTCTGTCTCGTTAGATTGGTGCGACTAAAGTTTGTACTGAATGAAACTTTACATTAAACCATGTTGAAAAGAAAAGGATCCGATTAAATCATTTCCCCTCATTTACAGTCACGACGTACAGCCCAGTGCGCGTGGCTCTGGGGTTAATCAAGTTTAGTTTTTTCTCTTTGCAACAATCTTCACAAGAAGGCAAAACAGTTAAATGGCAGGTTACATATATTTATATTAGACTTTTATTTTGACGGATAAACTCAAGGATGCTGGCTGTTTTGAAAGAATTACCCCGACGCACACTGATGCGCATGGATGAGCTTGGAAAAATGTTCTTTTAATGAAATTATTCAACTTTGGCTGAACAGCGCTTTTTCCCGTCTCTAATATGGAGACGCATGAGGCAGTCTGAGGCAGAATAGCAGCTCAGAAAGCACCTGTAGAGACATTTGATCACGCACAAAGTTTATGTGGAGCAGAAGCGGTCGGGCCACGGCAGGTGAAATGTTCCTAGCCTACATGAAGTGAAACTGTTTAATTGTAACATTAATATGTTACTGGACACGCTGGTCTGGTTGGTTAGACCAGTGTTTGAAGTGGAAAACACACACACACACACACACACACACACACACACACCAATTAAAATAATGCTGATAGCGTGGACTAGAAGACAGGTGATGGTTTACGTATTTAAATGATGATCAGGCTGCTGTAAAATGTAATCTCCATCCACATCCAGACACAGTTATCCTCTATTCTTTCTCTAGTTGCTCCGCTCTTGTCTGGGCTGACGTCGCTGATGGTGCGCGGCGCGCCTAACTAGCGGCTGATGCACATTTTACGCATTTGGAGAGGTGGGCTGGATGCTTTGCGTTTACTGGAAGATGGTCCACTTAACGCACGGGTGTAGACTACATATTAATGACAAATGAATGAAAATTAAATTGGGAGTTTTTACTTCATATTTTAGAAATAAAAATGACGGGGGAACACATTTATGACGTCTTTTTAAACGACATTTTCTAGCGCGACCTGCCTGCTTCACTTAAATCACTGCTTATTAAGGTCCGTCCAGAATTACCGTGGCCCACCCAAAAATGAAAACCTGGCGCCGCGCCTGTTATAACCTCTGCAAATTGTTGTTCTTCACTTGATCAAACTCAGACTTTGTACAGCTAATGTCAAGATGTAAAATTATGAATTCAGTCGAGCTCCTCCGTCCCTCCCTCTCCTGCTCTCCTGGAAACCCGACATCGGCTGTCAGAAGTGGAGGTGAAGAAGGAGATGAGGCAAACAGAGTGAGTGCGACATAAAGAAACCAGACTGGTGTGGAGGTGAGCAAAACAGCTGGAAAAGTGTGGGTGTTGAATCCCCCACGGGTGCGATGTCCATGCGAGCGACCGGTACTGGCTGCTGTCACTTGGTTGTGAGAAGCTCTCTGCTGTCTGAGGGTAGGCCCCGCCCACAACGCTGCGGCTGCTGCGGTGTTTTATTTACCGTGGGAAACGGGTAATAATGGCTCTTTGATGGGAACAGGTTGCCGACCCCTGGTATAAGATCTGAGCTGGTAAAACAAAAATCCTCATCAGCAGGCATTTTTTGAAAGTGGGGGGGACACAGCTGCCAATCACAAATTTTGCCGGGGACATGTCCCCGGCGTCCCCGGTTAAAATGACGCCTATGCCCTCTGGGATTACAGTTTTTCTCAATTGCTAAAACACAAAAGCCAATCCTCTAAACCAAATGACCAGTTGTCTAAACACATTTACTAAATCTAGCCATCATTTTCCAACATCATCAAAGTCATTTTATTGTCATTTCTACCACATGTGCAAGACATACAGAGAAACGAAATTGAGTTTCAGCACACACAATTCAGAGATCAGACATACATGGGCAAGACACATGACAAGAATTGGTGACTGCGGTCATTCGCAACATGAGTCGCGCTACCTTAATAGATGAAAAGGAATTACATAAGGATAGGTTGGTGGAGGGAAAAAAACAGGCATACCATAGTTACACCCGACAGGGCGTAGCTGTACTATGCAAAAAAAACACCTCAGACATATAAGCACGAACTTCAACATTCACAACATGAGACACAATTCACAAAACACAATCCTCCGTTCTCATAAATCTAAACATATTTTTCCTTGCTAAAACACAAGTTGCAAAAGAACTCTGCTCATATTCTCAAATGAAAGCCCATGTGATGCCAAATGCTTGCCACAGTCAGCACTAATTGAACACAGTGAACACACCTGTCGTCATTGATTACACACAACGACTCAAAATTGAAGGCACTTGTTGCTAATGCTGTGACCACATCTCTTCACCTTCCTAGAGGAGCTAAAAGACATCCTCCTGGACCGCCAACAACACCATCCTGGGCCCGCACATCACATTTACGTGATCATTTGGGACAATGTCTGCTTCCACAGAATAAACCAAATCAGAGAGTGGTTCACCACCAACAGTAACCACTTTTTAAATGCCTGCCTGCCACCCTACTCCCCTTTCCTGAACCCTATAGAGGAGTTCTTCTAACTCTCTCTGCCCAGAACATCTCTAAAGACACGAGGTGACAGGTCATTCTCCGTGGAAAGCCCAAAGCTTTGAAATGAGCTACCTATCTCTGTGTGGGCTTCCACTTCGGTGGCAGTTTTTAAAGTGTAGAGTTAAATCTTCATACTGGAATCACCTATGTTGCTATTCAGTGGAGATTCCGAAAAATGACCAATCAGATTAACCCATGAGGCCTAGATCATATATAAATATCTCGGATACTTTTATCGATATAAGTTCATATATTAACCTGTTTGATCTAATTTTAATCCAAAGATTAATGTTTCATTTAGAAAATTAAATTTAATAGCAAAGTTATTTTAAATCAGAAGCTAGGATCTTTGCTTTCAAATAACCAGAAATCTTATACCTTTTCTGTGTTTCGTTTCAATAATGAGGCAAGTTTAAAAAAAAGAAATTTTATTACTAACAATTTTGAACTGAAAGATTTGAAACGATAGTTATAAAATTACAATTCAAGGATGACCATTTAATGACAATTTTCAACAGCTTTGATATTAAACTTGTTTTAAAAGCAAACTTGTGCCTGAATGGAAGCTAAATGGAAAATACGAGTTTGGATGCATGAATGAAGTTATGAGAAGGTTTCTTTCCCAGAGAGTTGGAAGCGTTCTGGATGAAAATGGTGTTTTGAGGCTAACTGAGTTATTTAGAGAGAAAACAGCATCAGATGCAATCTGTCGAAGTCTACCTCACCCATAAAGAAGACCCTCCTTCGGATCCGAAGTGTCCAGGTGGAGATGGTTTCCTCCAGGCACGAGGTTGGTAGAAGAACCTCTATGCAACCAGATCAGTCCTGAGATGTCTCCTTGGGTCACTCGACTGGTGGAACGATTTGTGTCTCAAGATCCGTAACTCTGAAGGAGTTTTCGTCTTTTAACTTAACTCAGAAATCAATGACTCTGGTGTCTGGACCCTGATGTTAAAGCGAGTTTCTACCTGAGAACATCCAGCTGTTGTAGAACATCTGTGAGACAAGAGTCAATAGAAAGAAGGGGATTCTTCCATAAATGTGAGTTTATTTGATCTCTAAATGTCACAGACCTCATGTGAATTAGACTCATGAATTATTACATGTGATATTTTTAAATTATTAAAACTGAAGTTTCAGAATGTTAGCAGCATATTACTGATGCTGCTGCAAGATCAGATGTCCAATCAGATCACACAGGGTTAGGGCCACATGAATCAGAGGACTCAGGTTGAGTTTCTCAACTTTAGCTCAACATTTCAGCCTGTTTTTGTTTTGTGTGTCTGTTTGTCCTTTTAGTGAGTGTTTGTGAAGAAACGATCAATAAACTGTTAACCATCCAGACCTGCCTCAGGACATCAATACTTTTACATTTCCTGAATTAAAACGTGTTGAAGCAGATTATGTCTATAATAAACTTTATTCCCATGATGCCCTTTGGTCGTCAGGAATAGTCCGACAGCAGAGGTGAAGTAAAAGGAGGCTGTTTTCCTTCTGTGTCAGAGAAACACACACACACACACACACACACTCGCATGTACTCACGCACGCACACACACACACACACACACACACACACACACACACACACACACACACACACACACTGCATGGGCATCCCCTCTATTTGTATGAAATAATTTGAGCTGCTATTTACACAAGACTTCCTCCAGTAAGAGGGTGGATGAGCTCGTAGCGTTCCTCTCCTTTTCTGTTGGATTTATTTATTTTCTGTCAGCTCTGCTCCAACTTCTATTATCTCTTTTTTTTCTCCGTCTCTCTTTCTCTTTGGCTCCTGAGAACACTATTACTATAGCTGCTCCACGGCTGCAGATGCAGATGTACTCAGTTTGTTTCGTATACGCTGCAGTGTAAGAACAGAGGGAAGAGATGTAGCACAAAGAGATGGAGGCTGGTTGGGAGATGGAGGTGTGTATGAAAAGAGGAGGAGAGGTGGTTTGGGTCTCAGCGGGTTAATTCAACACAATCTGGGCCCGACACTTTTCGTGTTACATCTTGGTTAGGATCTTTTCTATTTCTGTTTCTGTCACAAATACTTTCATCCTAAGAGGTCTGGAAGAGGCTTAATCTGACGTTCTTTAATCAGGGTTAAAGTTCAAGGTTACATTTAGACATTTAGATTCTCTGATCTACTCCTGTTTTTTCATAGTCTTACTAGGAGTCATCTTTCTTTAATCATAAAAGTTTTTTCTATCAAAGTGAATTTAGTTTACATTTTGAACAAATTCTATTTGGTTCCACCCAGGGGCGGATTTAGTACTGAAGAAGATCCGGGGCTTAACACACACACACACACACACACGTGACACACACGTGACACACACTAGTCAACATCATATATATTTGTCTTGTACCACATAATTTTTAATTTGAAGCTACATATTAAGCATTTTCAGGGCAGAGTATTGTTCCTGTTAGTGTTTAGTGTGAGATGATAGTAAATATTCCCGTTCTTTCTCCATCAACGTTACCTGATAGTAAGCTAACTTTAGACAAACCAGCAGCACAACAAATATTTTCAAATAAGACTCACAAACCTGAGTCAGCACCAGTCTCATCAAAGCTGGGGTTCTGTCGTGGTACTTTTTGTCTAAAAAACGTCCTTATGTCCATCTTCACTCATGCGTTTCAGGCAGAGAGTGTAGAAGAAACCGGCTGCTGAAGGGCTTCTTGTTCAGTGGTGGGGACTCAGGCAGGCTGTATACAAACTACTGCCAGCTGCTCCCTCTCTGTTGGACTTTGGTACTGCATGTTACTTCCACGATTTAGATCCGGGGCTTTTCATAAAACATTCGGGGCTTCAGCCCAAATAGCCGGGCCTAACGCCGCCCCTGGTTCCACCACCAAAAGCTATCCTTACAGGATCTGAAAATGAGAACTTGAGAGGAGCCAATGCTTGATCATGATCAATTATATTTTCTTCAAGTATTTTAGGAGATACTTGCTTTTAAACAAATGGAATGTTCTTTGGTTGGGAATTATTTATGAGTGTGTGTCTCACCTGTAACAAACAGTGAGGATCTGCCTGTCAGAAGTGAGTGATTTAAAACAAATGAGTCACTCTGGACCATCCTCTTAGTGCATCAAACTCACTAATCAATTAAACCCTATAGATACTTATCAATCACTTTTAAAAATAATAATAAATAAACACTTGATTTAAATTCAGTGGCAGTTGGTGAAATGTTTATTGGGTGGGGCACATTTATGCCATCTTTTAAATGTTATATCTTAGATGCACTAACCACATATAGCCACGACATCATGCATGCACCGGTTAGATATAGGTCTATGGTAAAGATTGCTGTGCCCAAAAGGAACAAGAAATTTGTCACAAAATGATTTGGTCATGGCAAAAGTGTTAAATAACATTTTACACTACACCTAAATGCAGATTATACACAGCACTAATAGCCTATGATGCATGGATAATTTAGTTTAATTTTCATGTTTTTTAATACATTTTGTGATTTCTATCTTCTTCTTCTTCCTGTGAGACTGGTGGGGTGGTGCCCTAGCACCCCCTATGGACGAGCCACCACTGTTTAAATTAACAGCTCATCCTAAAGAGAGTGGCCCAATCCCAATACTTACCCTGCACCCTGCGGTGTTCAGCAAAGTGCATTTGGAGAAAGTGTGCAGTAAGGCTTCGAGTGCGTGGTATACAACAAGTGTGCAAAAAACTGACGAAATGAAAGAGGGAGCATTGCGTAATCGACTGCAATGCATGTCGGGATGCTGATTGCAATACTTTAAAAAAATACTTTTTTAATAACTTTCAAGCAAACAACCAAATAATTATTTGAAAGACATTTATATTAATTGCTGCTTTGTCTAAAAAATTCAAAGCATCACCTAATCATCCTAAAATTAACTACTTTCATTTGTAAAAACACATTTTCAGAGAAGCCGCTTGAGCCTTTTCTCCAGCAGCAATGGATTGTGGGTAATACACATTGATGTGAATTTGGGTGCAGTGCGGATCGAGGGTAGCCTGGCAAGCCAGACTAAATAAATGTATTAGTCTGGCAACACTCCACTGACGGCTCTCGATTGTGGGGCGGGTTCTACCGTTGTCTTTCAAATGATCTCCGCATGTTACTGGACAATGAATGTGACATACTCACCGCAACAGCCATCGGTAAATGAGGCGGTCCACAGTTGAAGATGGAGCAAACACGTATTTTTTCAACAAAAAAGAAGCACTTAAATACATCTATCTGCTCCTGATTCTAATGAAGCCCAAGTTCTAATAATCCAACATTGATGTAAAAACCATTTCAAATGAGCTGTCACCATCTTGTTTCGCTCTGTTGCATCATCCCACCCACCAGGCATATAGAGTGCCCTGATTGGCCCACAAAGCGGATAAAGCTCTGTGATTTGTTCACTAAGCAGATAGAGCACTATGATTGGCCCACCATTATGGACCAATCACAGCTCTTTACATGTTTGAAACCCCTCTAGAGAGCTGTGATTGGCCAGCCAGAATGCTGTTAGGGGCTGCAGAGGTTCCAGTGGAGCGTTCCTAGATCAAACTTTGCAAAGCAAGAATTTGGTCTAGTTCACTAGGCTAGATCAAGGGTGCAAAAGGGGCATGATCAACTTCCGCACTTGAGAATCAAGATACCCTGTACACTCACACCCCTGGTCAGGATCACACAATTGAAGGGTGCAAGTGTGGAAGTGCGAGTATTGGGATCAGGCCAGTGTCTCAACCTGATTGGTAATATGTAAAAATATTCATCTCATTTGTTTCCTTTGGTTATTTTTATCTACTTTCAGCTTGTTTTCATACTTAAATGTGGAAAAGCCTTAAATATCATCAAACTTTTAATACATGCTGCATACAGTTCTCCGAGTCTGCCTGAGGGTGAGAAGACGATATGTATGTGGCGATATAAAATGTTTTTATATTTGTCAGCGAGCAGTACAGCTGTATTATTTCAGTGTTTCATAAAATCGGCCCTGAAAAGTTGCAAAGCGTCTCTGTAGGTCAGATTAAGCAGCAATAAATTTGCTGGAAGGAAGTTTCATACTTCCATATTTGTATTTTATTTTCTGCCATATTTCATCTGTTGTGAGTCATGTCCCTGAAACAATAAACAAAAACACATCAGAAGTCAACATCACTTTGTGTTTTATGGTGCCTGAGTATACGTTTCACAGGTGGTATGTGTTTGTTTGTGTGTGTAGCTTCATTTCCAAACAGCAGCAATAATTCAGATGGCATTAACTTTAAAAAATAGTCTTTAAAGGGATACTATGCAACATTTTCATATTTTTAAATCATTTTCTTGAGCCAGTATGTGCTAAAACGACCCTTTACAAGCTTAATGAAATCCGCACTTGCAACGTCAGAGTGCTGGTCCAATCTGTTGGACTGTCAAAAAAAAATGAGCTGACCTACCTGGCGCTGCATGTTTTAGACCGTGAACACAGCTGATTTGTTTAATTTGGTGATGAATTGCTCCTGTAGACACTAATGAAGGCTAGGGAGATGTTTCAGCAGTCTTTAAAAGGCAAGCACACATTGAGGAGATGTTTTTTTCTTTTGGTTATACTAAACAGATACTAGGGGATGCTAAAAGCAAGCCAAAACTGCAAAGTCTCCCATTTAAACAGTTTCTCTCACTTTGTTTCTGTGCAGAATGTTTTTGTTACATCTGGAGGAAATGCTCTGTTCTAAATATTCTGATTTTTCTCCATCTTTAAAAAATATTTTTCGTGCTTTTACTTTATTCCTAATTATAACTTTATTTTTTAAGTTTTATTTCTCTGCTTTTTCTGACTCTGTTTAAACTGATTTCATTTTCCATCATTTCTCCACATCAGCCATGTTTAGACAAAGTGTTGCTGAGGCTGTTCATTTAAAAGCCACACGGCCTCTCTCTAATGTCAGTCGTCTGAAACGCGTGGACATGTTTATGAGTGGCTCTGTCTGTTCCAGTTTGGTGCACACAAAACTGTCTCTGTTAATAACTAAATATCCTGAGTGCTGCAGGCTCTTCTGGAGGCCAGAAATGACAGAAGAACAGCAAGAAAAATACTTCAGTCACTTTTATTAAACACATCTACATTTTATTTCTATGTTATTCAACCAAACAGGGATGAATCCTGATCATAAATCATAAATGTGATCTCATGTGCAGCTTCTGATGTTTAATTAGACGTCTGGCTTCACATGGAGAGCTTTGATTCTGATCTGTGCAGCGTGTGCATGCACAGACTTTGTAAGCTGATAATGTTTGACTTGGTGTCACTTTCTCTCAGACTGATGTGCAAACAGACACTGAGCCATTTGGAGCAGAAGTACAACTGTCACGAAGATCTCTAAATTCACAAAACAGGCCAGAATTTAAAGGCTTCTATTGTTTTGCTTAAATTTAATCATTTACTTTATTTTCAAATTCACTAGAATTCATCAGGAGGACACTAAGAGAACTAAGAGAAATGCAGCCATTTAATCCTTTTATTAACATTTTAGGTTTATAAAGTTGTGGCTCTAATCAGAATTTTGTATTCTGGATTATAATGGTTAAACTAAAAATCTGTGCAATCTCACCAAAGCAAGGAATTAAAGTGAGTCCTGTCCTCGTTCTGCTGCTTCACATTGAAATTCATGTAGAAGTTGTGAGAGTACAGATCCACATCTCACATCTGCACACGCCAACATCGTCCGTGTGCATCCTGTTCCTCCTTTGTTTGGTCTCTGAGAGACGAGCTCTCCCCTTTCCTCTTCTGTTTTTCTCCGTTTGCACTTTGCAGGCTGGAGATGGGGAATAGATCAAAAGTAGAATGGATGAGCTGTTCTGCCAGAGCTCCCAGTCTTAGCGGATTTCAAGGCTGGGTGAGGCTGTGAATGTGTTGCTTTGCTGCTTGTGCCTGTGGGGTGTGTGTGTGTGTGTGTGTGTGTGTGTGTGTGTGTATTATGCATGTACATGTAAATTTGTGTGTGTGCGCCTCAAAGTTTGCCTCAATCAGTAAACACTGCATCCAAGAATTCCTGCTTAGACTCACGTTGTTTTGATTCTTTAGAAACACCAACAAGGATTAAGAAGCACATAAATGTTGTTTCATTATGATTCTGGGTAAAATCTGCTCTACAAAAACATGTAAAAGTTTAGAAGTTTTATGTTACATTTAAATCATTTTAGATTCGATTTGTGTAGCATTTCCAGGTACGACCGCGGGTCACACACAAACCACCACACACAGCTTGTGCATTAAACTGTTTTTATTCACAGATTTTTCTCTCAGATGCGTCCTCTAGTTCATGTCTCGTCCCCTTTCTCAGGGGGGGACCCTGGCGTCCTCTGCATCCTGTCAATATAAGCAGATGAGCTTGATTCGTCATTGGTAGCAGCTGTGTTTTCCTGTTCGGCTCCTCCTCCTTTTGCTGTTGCTCTGTCTGCTGCTTCCTCACCCCCCCACCCCCCACCCACCCACCCCCCACCCCCCCCACCCCACCCCACCCCACTGGCTTGCACATCCAGCTGCTCCGCCACAATTTGATTTAACTGTTGTAAATGAAGTTTACTGCTTTCATGTTAGCTACCAGCCTGGCTCCTGTTGAGGGGTGGGGGTGTGTGTGTGTGTGGGGGGGGGGGGGTGTTTATAGGAGAGTCCACAAAGAAATTTCAAGTTTTATACATTTTCAATAAACAAAGTAACATTTGCATGAAAGCAAGCATCAGTGGTTAATGAATGGTTGTAAGAATGAGCTAAATTAGTTCACAGAATGAGTTCTGCCATGTTGGAAAATTGCAGCTCAGAGAGAGACCTGCAGAGGCTGAGCTTAACCCCGCCTTTCCACTGCATGTGAAAGTGGTCGTGTAATGTAATAGCGGTGTTTTCCCAACCAGATGCATTTCTGACGTGAAACAGGAGTGAAAGCGTTCCACACAGCTTATCCCGTGATGTCACGAAAAGAGAATTGCAACACCACTCATGATTTCAGAAGTCCACACATAATAAAAAAAAGGAAGAATGACAGATGCATGCATCAAAAGGTCTGTGGGTTATTTTCTGTTCTGTTTACATCGGTTACAGAAGTTCACAGGAAATGATGTACTGCATGTGGCCTTTATTTTGAAAGTTTCCGGATGTTTTGCACTGCTTTTGTGTTTGACTTCCTGTGTGGCTCAGTCTAAACTGCAGCGTTTGTGCTTTGGAAGCGTAGCGTGTCAAAAACAGACTCAAAACATGATGATGGTGTGCCCTTGCTTCTGGCAGAGGTGGAAAGAGTACTCAAATTTTCTACTTAAGTACAAGTACCAATACTTTGATAATTTTTTTACTCAAGTACAAGTAAAAGTACTTGCCTTAATTTTTACTCAAGTAAAAGTAAAAAGTATCGTAAAATTAAATGTACTCAAAGTAAAAGTTACTTAGTTACATTTTTGTCAGCGTAAGGATGGCTACATCTAAGTAGTGAGAGTACTCAAATTTTCTACTTAAGTACAAGTACCAATACTTTGATAATTTTTTTACTCAAGTACAAGTAAAAGTACTTGCCTTAATTTTTACTCAAGTAAAAGTAAAAAGTATCGTAAAATTAAATGTACTCAAAGTAAAAGTTACTTAGTTACATTTTTGTCAGCGTAAGGATGGCTACATCTAAGTAGTGCAAAATCACAACGCAGGTTTACATCACGCTCGTGTGTGTGTGTGTGTGTGTGTGTGTGTGTGTGTGTGTGTGTGTGTGTGTGTGTGTGTGTGTGTGTATGTGTGTGTGTGTGTGCGTGCGTGGCGCTCATGCAATATTTTTAATTTATTAAGCCTACAATTTATTTTTACTCAGTAACAGATATGATTTAAAATGTAGCGAATTACAATTCTTTTTAAAAAAAAACACTCAAGTAAAAGTAAAAGTACAGATTTTCTAAACAACTTCAAAAGTATTAATACACAAAAAAGCTACTCAATTACAGTAAAGTCATTCATTACTTACCACCTCTGGCTTCTGGGGCGCATCCAAAACGTTACACTTTGCTGCCGATAGAAAGGAACTGATCCACTATAATGGCTATATTACTGCGTAGTACATTTTGGGATGCTTTCACATGCAGTGGAAATAAGGGGTAATAATCTTGCCACATGGGTGAATCAGTCCAACTTTCTATTTGAAAAGACCAGCCTTCCTCTCGTACATGGATCTAATCTTAAAGAGATAGTTCAGGAGTTTTGCAGTGTCCAGGTGTAACCATGAGTAGTCAACCTAACCGCTGTAAACACAATGTGTTCTACACAGATCTCTCGCAGATTTCTACTGCAGATCTGGAAAAAATCATCCATGCCTTTGTGTCATCACGCTTAGACTACCGTAACGCTCTTTTTACTGGTCTCAGCAAAACCTCTCTCTCACGCCTTCAAGCCATCCAAAATGCAGCAGCCAGACTCCTAACCAAATCCAGCAGACGAGCTCACATCACTCCAGTTTTACAGTCCCTCCACTGGCTCCCGGTACAATATAGAATACAGTTTAAAGTTTTAGTCCTGACCTATAGAGCTCTTAACAACCAGGCTCCAAGCTACCTATCTGAGCTTTTATCCCCACACATCACCTCTCGGAACCTTAGATCCACATCTGAAAACCTCCTGGCTGTTCCTCGAACCAGACTGAAAACCAAAGGGGACAGGGCCTTTCAGTCTATTGCACCCAGACTTTGGAAAAGTCTACCTTCAAATCTCCGTCTCTCTAACACTGGAGAGGTCTTTAAAAATCATCTAAAAACTCACCTTTTCATCCAGGCGTTCCCTCCCTAAATGTTTCAGAATGATGGCTTTGTTTGAGTTCACACCTTCACTTTGTTTATACTCATGATTTTATTTTCTACGTTTATCACTGCTATTGTTTTTTCTGAGGTTTTTATTGGTTAGAGGTATTTGCCCTGATCTTTATCATGTTGTACAGCGCTTTGTGATTTATATCTGAGAAAGGCGCTATATAAATAAACTTTTACTTACTTACTTACTTACTTACAATTCAGAGAAGAAGAAACATTAACCCCCAAATTCCACTACCTCCGCTCCGCTCCGCTCCGGTCCGCCCCGCAGCCGCTCGCTTCCGAACTCAATTTTTACCGGTACCCGCTCTACAACGGCTCCGCTCCGGTGCGGAGACCTGAGGTGGGCAAACAAGCATGCGCGGGATTTTCGAGATCTTGCGATACAGTCCGAGCAATAAACGCGGAAGTTAGATCCAAACACCCGTTGTGTAGGAGAAGCATCGGCATGAGCTGTTTAATCTGTCCATCATTTGTGTTGACAGATCAGCAGTGTTTGGATCAACTAAGTGTGACTACTTTGATAGTAGAAACTGTATTTATGGCTTACTTTTGTGCATTTAAACTTCAGCCGCCATTGATAGTTGTTAAAAGTTGTTAAACATGTGCATATGAAACAAGAAACGCCTTTTGTTTATCGATTTATTGTGAAAAATGGAAATTGTGCTTGCTCCTTTTCCTGTTGGGCCGTTGTGATTTCTGTCCATTTACTGCAGAGGTGCTCCGGCATCCGGCAAAAATACGATCGATTCTATTTTTGCCGGACGCCGGAGCAGAGTGCGGCGCACGGCGCCGCACTGCCGGAGCACGGCCGCAGTAGTGGAATTGCTCTGATTGACTAGAACGGGACCGATTTTGCTCCGGCGTTCGTGTCGGAGCGGAGCGCAGCGGAGCGGAGGTAGTGGAATTTGGGGGTAACCCCCAAATTCCACTACCTCCGCTCTGGTCCGCCCCCGCCTTCCGCAGCTGCTCGCTTCCGAACTCAATTTTTACTGGTACCCGCTCTACAACGGCTCCGCTCCGGTGCGGAGACCTGAGGGGGGCAAACAAGCATGCGCGGGATTTTCGAGATCTTGCGATACAGTCCGAGCAATAAACGCGGAAGTTAGATCCAAACACCCGTTGTGTGGGAGAAGCATCGGCATGAACTGTTTAATCTGCCCATCATTTGTATAGAGAGATCAGCAGTGTTTGGATCAACAAAGTGTGACTACTTTGATAGTGGAAACTGTATTTATGGCTTACTTTTGTGCATTTAAAGTTCAGCCGCCATTGATAGTTGTTAAAGGTTGTTAAACCTGTGCATATGAAACAAAAAACGCCTTTTGTTTATCAATTTATTGTGAAAAACAGAAGTTGTGCTTGCTCCTTTTCCTGTTGGGTGGTTGTGATTTCTGTCCATTTACAGCGGAGGTGCTCCGGCGTCCGGCAAAAATAGAATCGATTCTATTTTGCCGGACGCCGGAACAGAGGGCGGCGCACGGCGCCGCACTGCCGGAGCACGGCCGCAGTAGTGGAATAGCTCTGATTGACTAGAACGGGACCGATTTTGCTCCGGCGTTCGTGCCGGAGCGGAGCGCAGCGGAGCGGAGGTAGTGGAATTTGGGGGGAGCAGGATCCATTTAAGACCAATAAAAGATCAAACATGTTACAGCTGTGCATCGGCATAAACTAAATATTTATGCTGCATAACTTTTCTGCCACGCTATTATTTACACTGAAGACTGAGATCTGTGTGTCCATGTGCAGGATACACTGGGTACTCATAAAGATTCAGCTCCACCTGCTGAGCCGAGCAGATAAACACAAGTTCTGTAGATATTTTATTGTTTTTGTAGCATATTTCCCAGGAACGCAATCTAACTTAGGAAGGTTTTAACTAAATAGCATCATGTCGTGACAATTTGATCAGTGATAACAGGAAATGAGTTTATCAGTAATATTCATCATTCCGTAGATTTTTGTTTGTTTGTTTGTTTTGATGGATTTGAAAGGATTTTTTGAAAAAGTGCACCAGTTTTTGTTGGAGGATGCAAGTTTTTTTGTAAAGCAAAATGCCAAAACACTCACTACATCCAGAAGGATTTGTATAAATGAAAAAAAGTATTCCATGGAGTTGTGTCAGAGTGTTCTGTGACCTGGTTTGTTTGGGTTTATCAGAAAGTATGTCAGGTTAAGTTGTTCCAGGTCAAAAAGCAACAAAGCAGCATGGTGCTTTAATCACAAAGACAGCGCAGAGTGTGAAAACTGCTGCTTTTTCTCCAAATCACACACACACACACACACACACACACACACACACACACACACACACACACACACACACACTGCAGTGAGTGTTTGTAATTAATAACCTACATTACTGAACTAAACCAACACTTGACATCTCTGCACCTGGGCTTCTATGTTTGATGCCTGAGGCTGAACAGATTACTGCCTTTCATCAGCGTTGCTCTCCTAGATTCTACGTTCTCGATTTGTTCTTTACATGTTGGATCCTGGATTTCAGTTTATAATGATCACTTTCTACATGCTAAATTATAACTAAACATCCTGACAGATTTAGTGCGCAGCATAAATCATGTTGTTACTAGGTAAAGTTCTCGTGGGAATCCATTATAAGTCTGTAAATACTGCTCTGATTCCAACCACCCACCTAAATACTGTTACAGACAGAACTCAGGCCCAGTGGCTTAGCTAATTCTTGACAAAAGCATCCTCCTACAGCACGATAAGTGATGAACCAGTAGTTACAGGAATAAAAAAATAAATAAGAAACTTAGTAGACCTAACCTGATTATTCTCTTAATTGTGTTTTTTAGGTCAGTTTCATTGCAGGGCATCAACACTCCACAAATTAACAAGTAGAAACTCTACTAGACTGGTTGAAATGATAGTGAATACGAAAACAATAATATTCTGCATTTCCTATGGATGAAGACATTTGAAGCATCCATCCTACTGGTTCCAGGACGAGCGGGGACTGGGGCTGCCGGAGCATCCATTACATGAAGTCGCGTCTACAGGATTGTAGCAGAATTTGCAGCACTGCTTTGAAAGTTTCATTTTGCAAGCTGAAAAACTCAGAACTTGTGTCTGATTCTGGCTATTAGCCTAATAATGTTTTTATTCATTTGAAAAAGACGAGCATGCTGACTAGCTTTAGAATCAATCAGCAGGATGAGATAAAATAGGCAGCTTGTTCTGAAACAACAGATTTTTTAAATGAAACAGAAGTGAATTTTCTTAAAGAAATCAAAAAACTCTCGATCAGCAACTGAAGTGGCGTCATCTGAATCTCCTTTTGAACATTTGGCAGCAGAAGAGTCAGTAGTATGTCTGATCCACCTACACCCCCACCTGGGTCTCTTTATGCCCTGAAATCTTCCTGCAGCGTCGCCCTGATTGTTCCAGCTGATAATGAGTCACAGCAGAGCAATGGGAAAATAAAAAGTTTGCCTTTTAATGAGAATCCACAGCATACTTGAACAAAGAGCTCATGGCGAGTCGCACTGAAAGGTCTAAATAAAACTACAGCTACATTTCCTCTGCTCATTTGCTGTTTGGTTATAACTCACTGATGATTAAAAACTAAATCTACTGAACATCACGACTGAAACAGTAAAATGTTAGAGGAGGAACTCTGGAGGATTTTCAGCTGCATCATGTGAGCAGAAAGTTGTTCATTTCTGCCTCGACAAACTAATTTGTGTTCTGGTGACACCTGAACGCCTCAGCTTCAGTATAAGTGGGCTGCGTGACATCATGCTCCATGATGGTGGCCCTTTCTTCTCTCATGTGTGATGGATGTGTCTGTCATAGCGGGCTCGCTACACCCTATTGGGCACAACTTTTTTCTGACAGAGAAATAAGCCAATCCTAACGCTTCAGTGATCCGCCGCTCTAATCTTTTCCTCCTGCTGTAATTTCAGACGCTGAATGAACCCAGGTAATCCCTCACAGGGAACGTTGTTTCCACATGTCGTCTCTCTCTCTCTCCTATTTTGCCTCCACCTGACCCATCACTCCTCTGCCAGCTGCTGCTTCTGTTCTCTCCACCTCATGTTCTGCCTCCCTCAGCTCGCTGCTCTTCTCAGTCTGCCATTGATTTTCTATTTGCAGCCTCACCACACCTACTCAGTAAGTCCCTCGCATTCCCCTTCATCTTTCTTCTTTTCTCATCTTTTTCTGCTGCATCTCGTTTCTTTCTTATTAACCTGATTTTCCTTCCTGTTTCTCAGGAGACCAGATTCTGTAAATCACCTGTCTAGAGTCTGGCACAGTAATCATTTGTTGATACTCTTTTGAAAATACCAATTTATTAACACTGCAATAGAATAATGAAATACATTTTCTATTTTTTATACACAAACTGCTGCAGAGTGATCTCTTTCAGTCTTGAAGCATCTTGTCTCAGAAACCCTCAGCAGTGTCGCGGTGTAGGAGGTGGAGATGATGGACCATGTGTGGTTGAGCTGAGCAGGAGGAAAAATGCAGGCTTCAGTAAAAGTAAAAATGGTTTAATGGCAGGATGGGATGAACAGGAACACCAGCAACAACAATGAACTGACAAAGGACAGGGGCAAAACAGGTGGTTTAAATACAGAGGGCTAATTAGGGAAACATGGACAGGTAAACGAGGGACAGGTGAGAACAATAAGGGTAATCATGGCAGGAGAGGAACACAGTCAGGCGGGCAGGGGCAGATTGTGACAAGCAGGTCAAATCAGACTCAGTCGATTTGTTGAAAAAGACCATTTAAAGTCTCATCCAGCATTAAAAATGTTTATTTTTGGAATAAAATCAACATTTGATCAGTTTCTAGATATTTAACTTAAGCTTTTATATCATCTCACCAGCTTTCCTCCTAAAATTGTTTTTACACATCTCAGTGATGAATGTCATCTCAAAACAATTTCTAGCTGTTTTTTGAGCGCACACTGATGTTTCCATCCATAATGTTTCCTTTAGTGGTTTTAAAACTGGTTTTTAACGCTCAGCTGAGTTTTTATTCTGAATATTAACCAAAATGATCATTCTTAAAAACCATCTGCTCAGTGACCAAAAGTCTTAAATCAGCTCCTGATGACAAAAGCACTGAGAGATAAAATCTGGTTGATACAAACATTTCCATGAGAAAATGCACTCAGTGATGTTCACGTCTGCAGGCGTCATCAGAGGCTCTGGTTCAGCCCAATGAAGAATCACTATAATGAAGCTGGAACAAACTCACCTCCACCCTCCTCCCCTTCAGCATCAGCTGCTGGTGTCAGAGACACGTCGGCGTTGACGCAGTTGGAGGTTTGTTGTGTAGAAATGTGCAGCTTCCTTTCTTTATGATAAAAGCAGGAGTCAGATTAACTCTCAGGATGTTTTAGGAGGTTTTTAAAGGAAGGTTTGATGTTGTCGCCGTCGTCTTCCTCCGCTTATCCAGGTCCGGGTCGCGGGGAAAGCATCCCAACTAGGGAAATAGGGGTTTGATGTTGTTGCTTTAACAAAGCCAGTGTGATCACTGACACATCCTTCATAACACATTTATGCAATTATTACTTAGTGTGACTGAAAGAAAATGAACGTTAAATTAAAGTAGATTGCTTCTTATGTTAGACTGCTGCTCCCTGATTGTTGCTCCAATTTTATTAGAGAAATTTTAGACTTCGTTCTTTTGAATTGATTTAAAATGTATGTTTTAATTTTCTCATCTGATTTGTGTTTTGTTGTTTATTGATTCCATTCATTCAGTTTAACTAGAAAACATCTTCCTCTTCCTCTCTCAGCCTCCTCATCACTCTGTCTCTTCACCCGCTCATCTTCAGCTGGAGTCGTGGTGCCACCACTTCATCCCATTAGCCTCTCCGTCCCCCCCCCCCCCCCCCCCCCCCCCCGCTCAGACACCTGCTGAGTCCAGCCGAGCTAAAGACTCCCAGACTCCCACCACCTCCACAGGCTCAGGAAGCTGATTGTGTTCACTGATTGCTGAGCAGCAGATTTCACCGGTCCCCTCTTTGGTCGAGCTGACGTGAGCTCACATTTTCTCCCTCTCTGTCTCTTGAAGCAATCAGTAGCAGAGAGTGAAATGTGTTTGGGGAGGGTTTGGTAGCCGGAGTCTGTTTGTGGGAGCAAGGTGCTGTTATTGCACAACAAGTGCAGCAGAGGAAATGGAAGGCAGGATATTTTTGATCAAAAACTCTCAAAGGAAGTTTAATAAAACCTGAGTCACTGAATCCTGTCTGGTCGACTTCAGTTAAATCACCCTGATTGGGTTACCTAAACTTACCCTGATTGGCGGGGTTTGACAGGTAATTAAAATTGCGCCCACATTTTCTAAGTTAACACACATCTCTTCAGTGGCGGACTGGTAATTGGGAGAAACGCGGGGCTTAATTTGAGCCGGATCTTGCCGGAACAAGATCCGGGAACTATAATCTTATTTAAAGAGCAGCAGTCGCAAACCTATTGATGCACCTGCAGCCTCTCAAAGTTCCTGCTGATCTAAACATTAAAATAATTATTTCATTTTCTGTTCCTCACTTCTGATTACCTTCAATGGTGTCTGTTGCAACCACCAGGTACAGAAAGGAGCTTGTTTTTTATGTGACTATTTTCTGTCCTGTCTGTTTATTATCTACCTGCATCTCCTCTCATCCCTAAAGAAAAACTGCTACCTGCCGTCATATTTGTGCACCTTATGAATTACCTTTGAACTGCAGTTCGAAAAGATCTACCGACCGCAAAAATAGCGGAGTGCGCGCTGACCGCACCGGTGAGGTGAAGTCACCAGAGGACGAAATAGGTGATGCGCTCTGCACCGCAGCAGCGAAACACATCAGGCACAAATAAAAGACAGAAAGCATGACAGGATTTGGGCCGACATTGACGATCGGGTGTTAAATTTGTTTTGAGGTGGCGACACTTTGAGAATGTTACTGTGGCCGTGCTCAGGACGCATCTGTCTGGAGCGCGTCAACGATCAGAGCTTTGCGCCTCTCAGCTCTAAATAATCCCGAGAGTCCACATAGTTAATGTAATATCAGTAGAACCAAGATCGTTTCGGTCTCGCCCTGGGTGTGTTGAGGGCTTCCAGTTTGTCGCATGAGTTGCCAGATCCTAGCAGACAGTTGCCGGAACGGTCCTTTCAAAATAAGATTGTTCCCGGATCTTGTTCCGGCAAGATCCGGCTCAAATTAAGCCCTGGTTACATCTGTTAAAATTCACTTGAATCATTCAAGATGAAAACAATTATTAAAGATTTAAAGTGTCAGAAGAATTATCAGATTTTAGGAATCGGTGCATGAAAGAAACCTGATTAAAGCCAGCTGACCAAATGTTTACAGCATTTAGGATTGATTTGTCAATGAGAAGATTTACATAAGATGTGATGAGACACCAGGAGGTGGAGGTGTTTATCCATCCATTTTCTGACCCCGCTTCGTCCACGCAGGGTCACGGTGGGGGGGGGGGGTCAACAGGCAATCAGGCGGGGTACATCCTGGACAGAGAGCCAGTCCATCGCAGGGGGTGGAGGTGTCTAGTTCCAGTTAAAGCTGAGTGTGTTTCTGCACCACAGGATTGTGGGTAATTAGTTTAATGAATGCATTCTGCTGCTTGAACACTCAGTTTGCTCCTGAGGAGACTTTTGTGTTGGTTTTGTTTCTTTCTTCAGTCTCACTGAGCTCTGCTGTCACCTCTTCTCACATCCTGGTGACCTGTCCACAGCTCCGTCTGAAGGTCACTCTGGTCCTCCATTAGAGACGAGAGAGAAAATGAAACTCTGATTGTTTGTGTTGGTCTCTTCCAGCTGATGGACGTAGTGACTGATGGTCTTTAGTTTGTGTCACTTTGCAGATCGGCCTGTGGCACTCTGAAGACGGTCTGTCCATGGAGACAACTCTTCCATCTATCAATGTGACGGAGACGCTCTTCAACACGACTCTTACTATTACTACGATACTGGTAAGATCAGCACACACACACACACACACACACACACACACACACACACACACACACACACTTTTTATTTGTATAAGTCTCAGTTTAATCTACACGTGGTCGACTTTCTGCTGTCAACAGATCATTTGCATTTAAAACACTCGTTTTGTTGTTTCACGTCCAAATCCATCTTCTTGGCATCAGAGGGCTTGATGCTCACTATTGTTTCACTGAGAGTATTTGATGAGAGCACATCACGTTGTGTCAGCAGCAGCTAATGATTCACCACGTCAGTCATTTTCAGCCCCATTAGAAACACTTCTTTCTGACCAACGTCAGTGCTGCTGCTAAAAGAGACAGTTTGTAGCTGGGTGAATACTTTAAGTGTGAGTTTATACTTATTTATACTAATGGAAATAAACTCCAGACTTTAAAATGATGAACTATTGCTTTAAGATCCAAAGGAAGTTACATTTTAAATCTTCATTGGTGATAAATCAAAGATTAATAATTGTTTCCCTCTGACTGGATCTAGCCTCCTTTCACTTAATGTGTGTGTGTGTGTGTGTGTGTGTGTGTGTGTGTGTGTGTGTGTGTGTGTGTGTGTGTGTGTGTGTGTGTGTGTGTGTGTGTGTGTGTGTGTGTGTGTGTGTGTGTGTGTGTGTGTGTGTCCTTTGTTAATCTGATTACAAATGAGACGATATTTTCCCAACATCAGGAGAGTAAATAAAAGATTTGGGAGTTCACAGAGCTCTGATTTCATCTGGATTTATATTCTCTGGACCAAACTTCAGAAGCCACCAAGGAGCAATTTTCAGCTCCGATCGCAGCTCGTTCATCACCGTCTGATTGCTGTGTCACTGTTATCTTTGCTTGTTGGCGGCAGACGAGCCTCAGCTGAAGGCCTCCATAAGAATTTCTTACCTGCAGCAGCAGCCTGCAGGGATGTGTGTGTGTGTGTGTGTGTGTGTGTGTGTGTGTGTGTGTGTGTGTGTGTGTGTGTGTGTGTGTGTGTGTGTGTGTGTGTGTCTGTCTGAATTACGGAGCCGTTTTGTTCCATCACCAGCGGACTGTCATCTTCTCACCTCAGATTCTCTAACAGCTCCGGGGGAAAAGACAGAACGCTGCCGAGCCGCTGATTCAGTTTGTTGCAGGAACCGTTTAGATCTCAGATCTTCACACCTTCAGGCTCTGGATCCATGGAGGAGAAAACACTGGTCTTTGTTACTGGGAGATTCAATTATTTAGACTGGGTTTTAATTATGTAACGGTTTTGTGTTCTATGTGTGTTAAAGTTTGAGTTCCACGTTTATCAGCCTTGAAGGTTCATTTCACTTTCCCTCAGTTAAACATGTTAACCTCAGCTTTCATTGAACTTTGACCCCTGTGTTATTGCTTGTTTTAGCTGAGCTTCACCTGCATTGACGCCTGTCTTTGTCTGCTCCTTAAGTGTGAAATTTCTCATTTTTAACCCCAGTTGATTTATTTTTGTTCCTATAACGTCTGAAACAAGTCCCACCTGTAAGAGTTATCATCTACTTTTAAACGCTTTCCTCCCAGATTCCCTCGGGTTCCTGATTACTTTCTTATCCACTCACATATTTATTGGTAAAACTTCAGAACCCGGATGATAAAAGTCGACACTCAGGCAGATTTTTGACGTTCGGTTCTGAGCCACTGAGGCGTGTGAACATAAATTTGTACATGCAAACACAAGATCTGTCAGCAGTTTCCAAAGATCTTCTTCCTGTTTAATATTATTATTCTGCAGTAGCTTTATAAAGCTCAACCAGTGACTCAGCTTATTTTCTAATGACCTGACATATTTAATAGGAAGAGTTAGACACAAACAAGGCTGCAGGATGGCGTCCCAGCTGCCGTCCTGCTGCTCTGGAGAGCGTGTTTAATGATAAGGAGACTGCTGAGAAAAGAGAGAGGAGTTGTGTGTCGACATCTCAAACACCCAGAGGGCTATAAAGCAGGAACTCCACTGTGGTGTGTGTGTGAGACTTAACGCCTTCCAGAGCACCTGTGTGTGTTTTGTTCAAGTATAAAATGTTGGTCTTTAACTAAAGTTATCAGTGTGCAAACAGACTTCTTGTGGCGCGGGAATAAGACGCTGCTTTTAAAGTCTGCACCACTTCATAGCTTTAGACTAATGGTTTTATTTCTATTTGGCTCCCTAGTGCAAAATAACCTGGGTGAAGTTTTTCTTCATGATTTTTACTTTCATGGATGACAGGGCTTCATAATAAACTTTTCTCGTTTATGTGCTTATTTTTTATTCTGTTTTTTACTGGAATTAATCTTTTAGTGAAAGTGTTTCTAATTTTACTTTCAGAAAGTTTGCAGATCAACTTTAAATGGCAAGGAGCTTTTTTAACTGAAAAACGTACATATCAGTGTCAAAAGGAATGAAAAATCCTAGTATTGTGCATTCATGTGTTAAAATCTCCAGCTATTCAAGGTTGAGGTAAACGGGTCCAAGGTGGGAAACCCAGACATGACCCAGGTGGTCTTACACTCCTCGCCTGGACGATTCCATCTGGGTTTTCACTGGGGTATCCTCCCAGTGGAGGAGTCTCTGCTCAGAGGGAGTAGAGCAGAGGCAACCAACCCACCTCTGACTCAGTGGCTCAGAGCTCATCACTTTATCTTTGAGGCTGAGGCAAACCCACAAGACCTAATAAATGTTTAATATCTTTGTGAATTTAAGATTAATAACACTTTGAAAAGCACTACATTTTTGCTCTAACACAAGGCAGATGAGGAAACAGTTTGCATGTAAACATCAAACATAATAATTAATAGCTGGATTTTCTCATTCCTTACAGTTGTGTGAATTTCTGTGTTCTTAATCTTTGTAACAACGAAGTGATCAAACAGCAACAGGGCAGCTAGTAAATGTTTTATGAACATTTAAAAAATGGAATACAACTATAGCTCTACATTCAGACTGATTTATGCACACACACACACACACACACACACACACACACACACACACACACACACACACACACACACACACACATATATAGACAGACAGATATAGATAGATAGATAGATAGATAGATAGATAGATAGATAGATAGATAGATAGATAGATAGATAGATAGATAGATAGATAGATAGATAGATAGATAGATAGATAGATAGATAGATAGATAGATAGATAGATAGATAGATAGATAGATAGATAGATAGATAGATAGATAGATAGATAGATAGATAGATAGATAGATAGATAGATAGATAGATAGATAGATGGATAGATAGATAGATAGATAGATAGATAGATAGATAGATAGATAGATAGATAGATAGATAGATAGATAGATAGATAGATAATAGATAGATAGATAGATAGATAGATAGATAGATAGATAGATAGATAGATAGATAGATAGATGATAGATAGATAGATAGATAGATAGATAGATAGATAGATAGATAGATAGATAGATAGATAGATAGATAGATAGATAGATAGATAGATAGATAGATAGATAGATAGATAGATAGATAGATAGATAGATAGATAGATAGATAGATAGATAGATAGATAGATAGATAGATAGATAGATAGATAGATAGATAGATAGATAGATAGATAGATAGATAGATAGATAGATAGATAGATAGATAGATAGATAGATAGATAGATAGATAGATAGATAGATAGATAGATAGATAGATAGATAGATAGATAGATAGATAGATAGATAGATAGATAGATAGATAGATAGATAGATAGATAGATAGATAGATAGATAGATAGATAGATATCAAAATGACAAATGTTACTAGAATTTATGGTAGTGGAAATTACTGTCATTAGTCCAAAATTAATGATTTATGACAAAAACATCTTTAGAAAATGCAGCCTGTAAGAAAAAATAGAGATAGAAGAAAGAGTGATGCGGGGATTTTCTCCATAGAGTTTTAGCACTGATACAGTCATTTGCCGATACCTCAAAGAGCATGTTTGTTGACTAAGTCACCTTGGTAACCAATGTAGCAGGCATCAAATGATGATAATGATAAATGACCCGCACTTGTATAGCGCCTCTCAGAGTAAGGACTCCAAAGCGCTTTACACTAAGTGTATCATTCATCCATTCACACACACACATTCACACACTGATGGTGATGAGCTACAATGTAGCCACAGCTGCCCTGGGGCGCACTGACAGAGGCGAGGCTGCCGAGCACAGGCGCCACCGGTCCCTCCGACCACCACCAGCAGGCAAGGTGGGTTAAGTGTCTTGCCCAAGGACACAACAGCAGAATTCTCTGACCAGAGCCGGGATCGAACCTGCAACCTTCCGATTACTGGACAACCCGCTCAACCTGTTGAGCGGGATCAACCTACTGCCCCATTCAGGGGGGTGACCCTTTCTTTGATAAGCCTACACAGCTGCATCCATCCCTCTTTCTCATGTTCTGTCTCCTCATTGGTCAGTGTGTTGTCACGTGGAAACGGCATTCTGTTTTTTTTTCTCACATATCTTAGTTTTGCTACTGTAGGAGTTGGTAAATTGAGTGCTTTAAGAGCTTAATATATTACCTCTACTTATGACCAATAAGCTGTGATACTCTATATAAATATAGAATATCAACCTGCTTGGTCTTGTGTCTTTAATCAGAAGATTCTAGGGTTCTTTGTTTTATTCAGGGATTGTAAACACTTTGTTATGATTCAAGGAAAGAGTCAGGTTTGTAAAAGTAAGAATTTATTTCCCAAACAATTAAACATGGCAAGTTAACTAATATTTACTGTGATGGATGAATCTGGATGGAGTGGATGGGATGTGTGGTGCCTATGCGTGAATGCGATGTTATCAGAACTTCCGTTTCTAGGAAAGCTGAGTTCTGGGTGTAAAATAATTTGGTTTGCGTTAAGCTATGAAGTTGGTTCTTATCAGAAAGCATCAGACGCGAATCACACTGTGTTCTACCTCACCCTTCGGAGACCCTCTTCCAGAGATGTCGCCAGGCACACAGGCTGGATGGAACCGTTTGCGTCTAGACTCTCAAGGAGTCGGAACAAAATCAGCTTTGTTCTGCAGGAAGTGTTTGCTGTGTCAGCTTTGCAACAACCTTGACGGCGTGTCAAAGGCTGCTTCTTAGTTAGAGACTTCGCCATGAACGGCAGTTTCCGTAGCTTCCTCTAGAACTGAATGCTGAATGATGAGAGCTGGAACTGGAGTGAACTGCTGAATCACCAGAGTGATCCTGTTTTAATGTTCTCGTGTTATGATTTGTGTGGCCAACCGGAGGTTGACATGTTGTGGAATCTTACCAAGAATCTCAGAAACACACACCTTCTTTCAGGTACCGGATGCTCTGATCTGGGGTAAAGAAATATTAATGTGTCATGCGTTTGACTTAACTTTAACTTGTCCTTGTGTGAGTGTAAATGGTGATGACCTTGTCATATCATCATTACTGATCCATATATCAATCAATGTAATCATAACATAACATTCATTTCAAACTTCAGTCATTCAAGCACAGATTAATGAAAGCATTTCATTTATATTATAAGTATTATAAGTGACAATAAACAAACATTTATTTAATTATTATTTAACTTACAAGTTTTAAATGTTCACATTATATTTAAGAATTCATTCTTTGAGTAAGCGACTAATCCGAGCTGTGAGTGTTCACTTTATTCAGAGGCATGAAGAATCCTGTAGGGCGATAAGGGAAGCTTGAGGCCTTGAGGAGAGAACATCACTGTTGACAATACGTTATCATGTGTTCAGAGCTGCAGAGAGGCTCTGAACTCCGGCTGATGGGATGAAGGCAGGCAGATTAAAGGAAACACATGCAGCCTCATGTCTCCATTTTGACCAGATATTGAAGGGTCAAACTGTACTTAAAAACGGACCATTACTGGACATTACACTACTCTCTGTGTCCATTAGCTTGTTGCTGTAAATCTGACATGAGGGCTTTTATTCTGATGGTAGGATAATGTTTAAAGTTGATTATAAACATAGAATTCATTTTTGATAATCCCATTGTATAAAATGCAGCAGCATTTAAGCAGAATGAATGCTATACAATAAACAGGTCAGTGTCTGTACAAATCCTGCCATCAGCTGAATCCACAACAAGTGGACTCCGAAAGCTGCAGAAACCTCTGAAGGATGATCAGTGGAAACAGGATACACCTGAGCCTGGCTTCAATATTCAACCCCAGCAGAAAGCAAACCATGTTGGCTTGATAACAGACAGAAAAATCGTCTCGTTTTATTTATTACAGTTGAGTTTTACTGCTGTGATTGATGTTTCCTGGACAGGTTTTATTAGTCTGTACTTAACCTGGTCTGCACCAAAGAACAACGAGATTGTGCAATATGACTTGTTCTCACTGCATCATACTGAGCCTCTCAATTATAAATATCATATGTTATGAATACAGAAAATTTTAGCATTTCTCACACACACACACACACACACACACACACACACACACACACACACACACACACACACACACACACACACCATTCAA